>NW_019392691.1:934556-955121 GCF_000648675.2 Cimex lectularius
TATATATATGTATATATATAAGGCGTGACGGGAATTGGAACCAAATTGGCAAAAGAAAAAACGTGTTATGATTCAAAGAACGGGCCATTTCGAAGGTCTTTCAACAATTTTCACCACTATGAAAATTAATCTAATTCAAAAGCACGAAGAAGTTCGACGGTTCTTTCTGCTTTAAAATCAGAACTATATATATATAAATAGTATAAATATAAATATATAAATAGTAAAAAATTTAATTTTCCATTCGGTGAAGAAGTAGTTTTTTGAACTTGCTTAAAGGTGTGTAAATTGTATAATCTTGCTTTTAGTAAAACTATCTTTGTAACTAATTAAGGTTTTTAGTCGAGATAAAAAAGTCAATGGCACGAGCGGGATTCGAACCCACGATCTTCGGCTTGATACGCCGCTGCTCTACCACTTGAGCTATCATGACCTCGATCCACTCGGACACCAACTTCCCATCTCAACCCACCTTTTGAGTTTTCCCTCCTTTTTGCCATTTTTCAAATGTCGTGTAATCCCGCTCGTGCCATTGACTTTTTTATCTCAACTAAAAACCTTAATTAATTGTAATAAATTAATTGGTCAAGCGGACCAAGAAATTAGTGAATTTATCTTTGTAACAATCAATAAATAACAAACAACAAATAAAGTGGCTTAACATTCAAACGTTTTTTATAATAATTTTTTCTAGTTTCAAGCTGTTCAAAACTGTTCAGCATCATCTAAGGAATCAACGCCAATTTATTGAACCACCATAAAACCACTACGAAGAGCTGTTATTTGCCGTTCGTTAGCATCTTACTGTGTCGTTTCTTCTAACTCGTGGATACTTCCATTTACATATATATATATATATATATATATATATATATATATATATAAAAGCATATTGAATGTAATTAGTATTTAAATACTTATTTCACTTGTCTACATTTTAATTGGACAGCCAGAATATCGAAATATTAATGGTGACACCTACAAGTTCCTTTGGGAAATGGCTACTATGATTCTCAACGGCAACAGTGATGCTTTATGAAGTAATATAGAATAAATGGAATAGAAGTGAAAATAGTTTATTAAATATGTGTGGTGTTTAGTGACCGTTAGTTAATGATTAATCGGAGTTCTTGAGATGCGGCCTGGTGTGACGTAGGTTTTAGAAAAAAATTTTCTTTAACGTGCCAACGTTTCGATCTTTATTGAAATCATCTTCAGGGTGTTGATTTTCTACGTAATTGTGCCATTCTTGTGTGTCGTGCTGTGAGTGCAACTCTCAAGAATGACATATCTACACGGAGAACAAACGCTTTGAACCCTGAAGATGATCTCTATAAAGATCGAAACGTTGGCGCGATAAAGAAATTGTTTTTCTAAACCCTACGTCACACCAGACCGTATCTCACGATCTCCGAATATTCGTTATTAAATAATTGAGTTTTAATTGAATCTTATTTATAACCAAACATTTATAACATAAGATATGCTTTACAGTTGTAAAGTTGTCGGTCGGAGCTCATTATAACCTTCCTCAAACAAGTATTGTCTTTACAGTCAACGTTTGTTAATTCGAAACTTGAAAATTCGAATTTCTTGATAATACGATCTCCTCAGCAGGTCACTTTGGTAAATCGAAAAAATTCTGTGCATTTTGGTACACTCGGTAACACGGTATTTTTCGTGTACATGTGTTCTCAGCACTGGTCATTTTGGAAAATCGTTTAGCCAAACATAAACCCCTTCATGATTTTTTAAAAATAAATATAAATATCAATTTTTCAGTCGATCCATTTCAGCTTTTGCATTATTTTTGCCATTTTAAAATATGTACAATTCAATTTATAATTTGTAAAAATTTCATATCAACTCTTAATAAGTTGATTTCCTGTGGCCCCTTGGGTTTTCAATTATAAAGACTATATGCCTAGTAAAAAAATAATAATAATAAAACGTATCAAAATACAAGAGATAAAGAAAACGCTAAACAAAGTAAAACTTTCTGGAGAATGTAATTAATTTACTTTTGACAATTTAAGACAATTTAATTTACTTTTGTTACTGTTTAATCTGACTGACAATGAACAAAGTCGTACCGGTTGATCCATGCTTTGCGAGCATATATGATGAGGTCTGTGGCCTCTGAGACGTCCAATAATTTAATTAGGTTTTTAACTTTTAAACTGCCAAAGTCTACAAGATCATGCTTTCAAAAACATAATGGAGACTATTCTCCACCGCACGTGACTTGCAGAGCGTGCACAAGCCGTTACTACCCCAGAAGCAATTCCAAGGGTTCAGGTACAGCGCTTCACATCTGCATTTAAACAACTATCTTAGGTACTTCAATAAATAACATCCCACGAAGTTTCCTCTATTTAAATAAAACTTAGTAAAATCAACTGACTAGATTTGGCCAATTCTAAACATTCGCGCGTTGATGAAGAAGAAATCGACCACGACGATTACTGTTTTTGGGATCTGGTTTCTGGTCATTGTCTTTCGGCCTTTATAAGACCATCATCAGGGCCTGAATGAATATTACAACATTACATTATTTCATTAAGTTTTTTAGTTTGTTTAACTTACAGCATCCTATTTCTCATATTAACATTACAGAATGATGAAAAAAACCCTACGACATTGACTACGAAGTTTCGAAGTACGTGAGGTTGGTCAAGTTGAAATTAATACAAGTATTTTCAGTTTTTTTATAATTGATGTAAAACTCGATTAAACCAACAATTGTAACGTAAAATAGGTCGTTTTTTTAAAAAGATTACCAAGAATAGCTTTTTTTACCAGAAACCAGATTCCAAACACATTCGCAATAGAGAAACTCGATAAGATACTTAGAAAATATTTTATCCCTGAAGAACGCCATTGAAAGAATCAGAAAACGTTCGAATTAATAATCTATGTGGCTATGATTTTGGTTAATTTGGGAAACAAGTAGGTTTTTTGGGCATACAAAAAATCCAGTTTTATTGTTTGTTTGTTTATGGTTATGGTCGGTTATATAGTTTGGCGTTAAATTTGGCAGTGAAAAAGTTGACTGGTGCAAATCTAGGTACTATTTCTATTATGTAATGCTGTTGAAACCACGAATATAGATTTGATAGGGACGCTCCCCAGGACTTGAAGTAACTTACATACTTCAAGCTCCCCTTCAATTATTTAGGTGATAAGTAAGGATGACATCCCATTTCTCAGTTTTTACACAGACAAAATTAAATTAACAAGAAAAATGGTGATGAGGACGAGACCTACCATATCCACTTATAGGCCTGATGATGAAAGTGAATGCCATTTGTGGATTAAACAAGAAGTCCAAATGATAAATTTATGGTATATATCAGAATATCTCTGGAACATAAAATTGGTACTATGATACAGGTTCATAGGCGAAGTCTAAATTTTTTATTAAGATTTAGACTCTCTAGATCTCAAAACATTCTTGTTCATTGTTGTTTGGTACAATCATGCTGTCTTCAATTTTATTTGAAAGATAAAGAAACAGATTCACAGAAAAACAAAAATCGTCCAAATGGGCCATGGGAATTTACTGGTTAATAAATATTTATTAAAATATCTGTAGAACAATAATTTGGTCTAAATATAATTCGAGTTTGATCGATAACATCAAGGACTCTTTCTTTGTGCGAAAAGCTTTCATCATATAAAAAAATTGCGTTTCTCATGAGAAAGCTAATCCTGTAGTAGATTTCATATTAATAGTTTTTAATTTGGTCGATACCGATCATTTGATCTGCCTATCCTCGCTAGCGAAGTCGGTCATTTAATCAGCCAGAAAAATTTAACCTTTTTACATTTCAGCGTTTAGGTTAGTTTCAATGCCGCGATCTCGATATAGAAGGGTCCAGAATATTTTTAACTAGAAACATTTCCGTTTCAGGTTTGAGTTTAGTTGAAGCTGGCTAACAACTTTCCTTTATTCTAATACTAAAACAAAAGAATGTATATGAATATCTAATATTATTACAATTAATTAAGGTTTTTAGTTGAGATAAAAAAGTCAATGGCACGAGCGGGATTCAAAAGGTAGGGTTGAGATGGGAAGTTAGTTCCGAGTGGATCGAGGTCACGATAGCTCAAGTGGTAGAGCAGCGGCGTGATAGCCGAAGATCGTGGGTTCGAATCCCGCTCGTGCCATTGACTTTTTTATCTCAACTAAAAACCTTAATTAATTGTAATATATTTATAATATTTATTCTTAACCTTTCCTATAAGTTTTATTTTTTATATTTACTTATCTATTAACCTGTTTCCATTTTTATCCCATCCTGAACCTTCTGTACATTTTGTTTTTTCAATAAAGGCTGCGACATTATTGTTCCATGAATCTATACAAGCCCAACCCCCGCAAACCCCGGCGCAGTGGCAGCCCCAGGCTTGGAAAGAATGGAACCCCGCGGATCTCTCGCAACTGATGCAATTAATATTAATATTGTACGCAGGGCTATATCGAGGAGGAGTCGGTGTCTAGTAACCATGGACACCTGCTCCAAGCTCGCTGGAGATTCCTTGACCTCAGAGTCCGGGGAGGCACCCGACCCAAGATCGACCAGCACCCAAGGCCCCGTACCGACGTCGCCACAACTGAGCGCGTCATACGGCCAACATTGGGCTCCACCAGAGGAAACAAGAGTTGACGGGATGGGATATTAACTTTTATCTATTAGTTGGATGTCTGTTAAGAAGTTAAAAATTTTGTTTATTGATGTTGAGTTGTTGTTTAGTATGGAAGTCTTTGGGGATTTGGTGGAGAGTTCTTGTAGACGTGTATAAAGGACAATCTATTAGGATGTGGGATATAGTGACAGTAGATATACAGATTGGACAGGTTTAGGGTTTTTTTCAAGGAGGAAACTATGGGTGAGTCGGAAGTGGCCAATTCGAAGCCAGGTTAGGAGGGTTTCTTCTTTTCGGGAAGTTCTGGAAGAGGGTTCCCATTTCTTTACATCTTTCTTTATTGCTTGTTTCCAGTGCAGGCACCTCATTCACGCTTCCATGCCTCCCAGACGAGCTGCCTAATGTGACAGCAGAGGTCAATGAAGGGAACCCAATTGTAAGGAACACCATGTAAGACGGTCTCTCGTGCCAACTGTCCCCGTTTTCATTTTCATTTATTCCAGCGTGGCCTGGAATCCCTTGGAATAACATTCCTACGCCTACGTCTTGATATTAATTTAATTAATTTTGAAAAAATATTCTGGATGTCTGGGAATGTGTTTTTTAGTGTGGTGAGTGCCGAAAGAGAGGCAGAACAGATAATTGGGGTGGTATGGGTTAGAAAAATGATGTTAATTGCTGCGAGTTATCTAGGAGTTCAGCAGTAAAATTTGAGGAATGGTGATGTAGACGGAACTCGTGACCCACTTACATTGATATTGATAACTAATTCCATTTGTTTTACCTTTGAAGTTTTAGGAAATACCAGATTATTCTTCTTGGTTGTATCAAGGTTCCGAATCAATATCTGCTTAATATTTTTTTATTTTTACTTGGCCGTCTTCCAACATATGATCTATTAATGTGACAATTTTCGATTGTTAGGGAGTTGTTGATGGTCGAATAGGGCTTTTTGACTTTAATGACACCGTGTGGAGGTGTGTAATTTTGTTGGGCTCGGAAATTTGTAACGCTCACCTACCAATTGAGCCCGCGAGTCGAGTTAATATTCAAGGAGAAACTGGATTTGTTGCTTTAATACGAGGAGGGCTGTAAAGCGTACTGATTTACAACAGAAACAGTTCACCGACTATTATAACTCAAAGGACAGATGGCTCCCTTGTAGTAATTAAAATGTCACCCGTACCGGCTTGGAATCGGGAATAAACAACAAGCTTTTCTTAATTAATTCAAAGAATAAGACGTCGAAGAAGAGAATTAATTTCTTAAATATACCCCATTTACCGACCCCTTGCCAGTCGAGGGGGTTACGGTTCAAAATGCAGATGCTTGTCTGTATCTGCAACTTGACAGACTTTTCAACAATTTACAATCAGGAGAACGTATTAAGATGTAAAGAGATGATGTTCTGCAGCTGTAGAGACTCATAGACGCAGCGTTAGGTCTAGTAAACACAAGGTGTTGAATGACGCGATCGATCGCGCGTTAATAGGCGCTTGCAGCGTACGCTTGAACTCACGTTTTTGTTTCAGTCTCCTAATGGAAGTCGAAGAAGTACTTTGTTTATGGTATCTCTACCGTCGTTATAAATTAAGAAGACAAAGACAAAGGTAGTATTGGATTCATCCTATTTTGAGAGATAAATTCACACACAGTATGTTCGCAACCCTCTATCCAAAGTTGCATGGATATGAGCCAAAATGTCTCAATTATTTTAGAATGTCAGTTAATTCTTTTGACAATTTGTTGGACTTGATAAAATGAGATATTTCATCATCATTTCAATGTATAAGGGAATCCATCTTGGCAGAAGAAAAACTAGTCATAACGTTGAGGTAAGTGTATTTATTTTTTTTCTTCTTTTTTAAAAATAATGGTGTAAAATAGAAAAGTTTGACATTGTAGAACAAGATTGTAGGAAATATCAAAAACGCATTGAAGACAGTATATTAAAGATTAAAGAAGATCCAAAACTTCCGAATCAAGCTGCGATGCTGCACTGCTCGGTGGTGAAACAACCTCTCAACTACTTGCATGTGAAAAACGTGTAGGTTCATGATGAGCTGGCATCACTAGTGATGGTTGTAACTGGTATGCTCGATATCAAAAATATCCGTCTTTTCCGACATCTCTTGGAAATCGCGGGTTCAACTGAATAGTTGTACTAGGAAGTAGGTACGTCGAGACATTGGTCAAGTTAGGTAAGTTGGGGAAATTCGAATCGCGCGTTGGAGCGCCTGTTGAGCAAAAGCGCGCATGACTATGTGTCCGCTTCTGTTACCTCCTTGGCTCCTTTGTATTTCGCTAACCCGATTAGCCCGATCGCGCGATTCAACGCCTTGTGTGTACTAGGCCTTACAGGTATCGGGCCCGAAATCCAGTGCAACCCAGCCCTGTCCAGCCTGCAGAGAACCTAATACTAACGGCAACTCTCTTGCGATTTTGCATTCATAAATTAAATGGAAGTTATAACACGTTAATTTATAAATAAAAAAAAGAACAAAAATAAAATAAAAAAGAACTTGTTTGTTGTTGAATGTTTTAAACGATATGAGAGATTTAGAGAAATCGTGAGAGAGAAAAAGTTGAAGAGAAGGTCGTTAGGGAAAGACTGGCAGAGGAACACTGATGGAAAAAGAAGCAAGGGGATAGGGATTATCAAAGAAAATGAACAAAATATATTTGTCGTCAACATGACACTTTGGCATTGTAGTCTAAGTACGGTACTTGGAGGTGACAATGTCCTATGTTTTTGTGGCGATTATACATGTAGTACGTCTTGAAACAGGGTACAAGGGCCTGTGCCTGTCATAAACAGTACATATATTCCTCAGTTTTTTATCACTAGTAGTTAATGCCATGTTAAAGCTGGGCGCACACTTGGCCCGTAGTAGGGCTGCGCGGCGCGGAGCGGGAGTAAGTTACCAGACTTCTGGAACCCGGCTCCGCGCCGCGCCGTGCTACTGGGACTGGCCTAGTGTGCGCCTGGGCGGACGGAAATCGTTGGGTTCGGGTACATTCGCCTGCCCTCGGATGCCATATTTGTAAAGACGAAGCCAACGATTGTGTTCTCCTGGAAATGCAAAATCAACACTAAACCGCAGCGCTAGTCAGATGGAGGGAGAAAATTCGACAACGCGGCCGAGAGCGCAACATAGTGTGCGGACCTTCACAATTCCGCGCCGCCCCACCGACCTAGTGTGCGCCCAGCTTAAGAGTCATAATACGATTTTCTGCATTATACATATTTGATCTATACCTTCATATTGGAAAATATTCATTAATTTTAATTAATTTCAACTCGAAAAATTTTTGTGATTTGAGATGACAAACTGTAGTGGGTGTTTTCAATCATTTCGGTCTGCCTACAGTCGCGCTGTTTTGGTTTATCAGACGCCATCTTGTGTTGTAAATTCGTGTATCAACATGTCCCTCTTTGTACGATTTCTTTCTGAAGATGCACCTACAAATCATAGCGTCGGTAGGCTTGTCCAGTATTACATCCTTTTGAAATTTTTCTTTTGGTTTGTATTGTACGGCATCGTAGAGAAGACTATATACTATCAATTTTCCCTCTCCCTGGACAAGAATTGTAAAGGTGGTAGGTTTAATAACGTCTGGACACTGGTCAGCATAGTTCTCATGGGTGCTGTGATATCCAGGCTTGCCGTCCTTTGTGGTAGTCTGTTGTTGGAAGTAGAAAAGCTCCAAAGAGACTACCTTTTTCTCCTCCACACAAGTGTCTCGTAGGTAACATTAGCCTGATGATACTTTTAAGTCAGAGGGTTGCTTTGTGGTTTAAACCTCTGCTATTAAATGAAAAAAGTTCACATTAAAGTAGAAAACTAAGAACAAATGTTTATTTTTCATGAATTTACAAGATCTTATTTAATTTCTTCTTCTTAGTGATATTTACCTAAAACATTTCAACTCGACGGAATCGACTTTACCCGAGCTTTTATCGGGGATTTACGGCCGTGCTCATAATATAAAACTAGCATGTAAAGCGTGTCATAAAAGTATTAGAAGGAGCCGACTTTGCAAGGTGAGGAAATTCAGTTTGAGTGTATGAAGGTAAAGTTTACGGGCTTTTTACAGACCTAACGTCATTGGAATTGGGGTCCAAAGCCATCAAAAGTCTTTTACTTTCCCACTATTAAAAATCGCTTGATTGCGTAAGGTGTGAATTTGGTAGCTCGAGATTAACAATGTAAAGTAACTGTTGATTAAAAATGAATTAAGATTATTATTTATATAATATTTCTAATTACTAGAATCAATTGTTTTTGATGATTTTTACATACTGTAGTAGTACACCATAAGAATTAGACATGAAACAACGGGGAAAAAGAAGTCAGCAGGCTATATAAATAAGATATGACATAAACCCTTCCATAATGACAACAAACACAACTTGATCATTTCTAGGCAAAAAACTCGATACGACCAACCCACAAGGGAAACATGGGATATATATAAATAAAACGCAAATGAGTACACAGAAAGAAAACTACAAAACATATAGAGAGGACATATAAGGTCATTTAAGAACAATTAATCAACCTATGTAACTTATGACCAAAAAAACTTCCACAACCAGTCAACAATAAAAACAAGATCAGAATTACTCGATGGTATACGAAAAAGGACAACAAATGGTCGTACCTAAATCCCTAGAAATATTCAAATATTACGCGAAGAAATTCATGGATACAAATAAAATGCAAATGTAACAAAATACGCCGATCAGTCAGGCTGAAAATAAAGGACTAAGGACGTATCTAATACAATATATTAATTGTAAATAAGCGAGGTCAAATCAAAACAAGTTTATTAACTGAATCGGCGTTGGGTTCGTATTCACTCTTGGATTTGTTGAACTATTCAAACATGTTTCGGTATTGCGCCATCTTCAGTGAGGAACTCGTTGGCGATGATAGCGAGTTCACCCAATCTAAAAACCCGCGGGTGAAGACGGACCCAGTAAATGATCCAACGTCGATTCAGATGATAAGCGTTGTTTTCAAATGTGAAGACCTGAATTATTTTTATCGCCCGAATGACGACTTGGGAAGACAAGCAAATTATGACAAATGCTCTACTCTCCGAGAAATCCATCTGTCTCTCTCTCTCTCTCTCTCTCTCTCTCCCACTCCAATCTAGGACATATATATGTCAACTATCTTCTTAATATTTAATACTAAATATTACCGATATACGTTGACATAATGTCCTAAATTGGAGGGAGGTGGCAGAGAGACAGATGGATTTCTCCGAGATGGATTTTTTGTTTGAAATTGTAAGTATGTGTGGTAATTGTGCAAGTGTGTAAAATGTGTGGTGTTTAGTGACAGTTAATTATTATTTGGAGATCGTGAGATGCGATGTGGTGTGACGTATATTTAGAAAAACATTTTCTTTATCGTGTCAACGTTTCGATCTTTACTGAGATCATCTTCAGGGCCTGGGATTTATAAACATTTGTTAAAATACAGAAATACGTGTAGGTTGTGAAAAAAATGAATTTATACAATACTAGAAAATTTTGAATTGAATCAAAGTATTTGAACTTACTCAAAGTATTTGTTTTCTGTGTAGATGTGTCATTATCTCACTGGCACTCTCAACACGACACAAAATAATGACACATCTACACGAAAACAAACGCTTTCCGTGAGTACAAATATTTTGATTGGAGCTAAAATTTTCCAGCATAACTTAAGTTATAGTGTACTAAGTAATAAACTTAAGTCATAGTATAACTTAAACAATGTTTATAAATCCCAGGCCCTGAAGATGATCTCAATAAAGATCGAAACGTTGGCACGATAAATAAAATGTTTTTCTAAACCTACGTCACACCAGACCGCATCTCACGATCTCCAAATAATTATAGTTACAAAATTATTCCTGATGGCTTTCGTATTGCTATTTCATATAATATTTCATCAAAATTATTCTCTTTGAAAATACACCAGAGCCATGAGCTTATTTGTTAATTCCATACACCGTCGACGGTTTAATAAATCAAATTAGATGCCTGGTGGGTCGTGAATGGAAGTAAAGAAGAATAATCCAAAGAGTCGTCGGTTTTATCGCCGTCACGGCCCAATGATCCGGGGGTTTAATCGCCCGGACACGAATCACGTAATAAACCTAGGGCATTTTTTAATACAAGCCCATTTGAAATTCAATCACAAACGACTTAATTCTTGTTTGAATATCGATTCGCTTTTGTTACTACCTTACAGTGAATTAAATAGAAAAAAGGGTTAAAAAACAGCGGATATTAAAATTTATCTAAATCCTAATACTTTTTCAATGTAAGCGTCACGACAGTGCAAATGTGTTGAAGAAAAATCATCTCGCTTTTCAAAGATTAATTACTTTAATTGACGAGGCCGTAGTCATAAATCACTGCACCACCTGGTTGTCACATATCATGGCAGAAATTAGTTTATTATATTTTGACGCATTAGGTTTTTGCAGTTCGGCCTTTTCGATTATTCTTTTCTATCCTCCCTTTTTTGACAGTAACAAAGATCGTTGATCAGAAATTTTAACTATGCATGGACTGATTATTTGGAAATATTGTTTGTAAAACTAGACCTTTATAAAAAGTCGTGTTACATGGAACATAATTTTACATCGATGATAGAATCTCAGTTGTAGAACTTCACAACAAATTAAACAATTAATAATCACTCTCACTTCCTAATAGCAGGTCACGGGGCCTCTCTACATGTCGAAAAGGATTAACTGGAAAAGAGGTGGAAAGTTTTTGTACATGAGGATTATAGTGAGATTGAAGGTTTGTACGGAATTTTTATAGCTGGCCGCTAGATCTTTTATGAAGGCAATATTTAAATCGCTGGAGATGTTGCGGTTGTTACTAAAACGAAGCGATGACAAAGGATACGTACTGCCTAGGTTATGCGGTGGTTGGAGGGTTTGATTGAACCCCACAGTTCTATGTTGTATTGGATTCAGTTATATGTTCTATATAAGTATTTTGATGTCCTGGGATGGTTTAGATCTGTTGTAGAGGTCAACTAATAAAGAAAATAAACATATAAATATACGGCCTATGCTTCTATAATAATATGCTGCAGTTAAAAACGAGGTAAAATACCAATGTTCTTTGATAAGAAATTAACCTGGAACCCTCACCTGAAGCACGTCGTAACAAAAAGTAAAATATCACTAATGACCGCAAGAAGTACTCTAGGCAAAACGTACGGACTAAAACCGAAAATGGCCAATCTGGTGGACCAAAGTTCAGGAAGTACAAGCTTTCAAACATTAACCTCAGGAAGAACAAGCTTTCAAACATTAACCTATCTATCTATATTGGAAATATTTATATAGGGAAAAGTGAGTGAAAGCCAGTGGATTCAAAATTTCAAAAACCTGAGGAAGCACAAGCTGATGATATCTTGGGACCACTGCACAAACGCATTTTAATTAATAAAAAAACCAGACACATTGGCCAGAGGAGGATTTGCAAGACTATATATAGGCTCCTTGGAAAATAAAATTAAGGGAAAAGATATTAGAATTTTTTCTGACAGTCTGGGTAGTCTTAGGTCAGTACAAAAAAATTTGTCAACCTCACGACTGGTGGAGGAAACTGTAGATCTTATCAATAGGATCTCTTCTAGGTTTGAGAACAAGGTAACCCTTATTTGGATACCAGCTCATAAAGGACATCATGGCAATGAAAAGGCGGATGGCCAGAACAAAGAAGATTCTAATACTGCGTTTGTCGGGCCACAACCGATATTACCACACTCTATGAGCACAGCGAAAGAGAGTATCAACAACTGGGGCATGAAACAATTCATTAAGGAGTGTAATCTATCCCCGGACACAGGCAATCGAAAGAGTTTGTTAAGGTGATCAAACCAGCAGAATGGAAATGGCTATTCTCTATCTCAAGAAAGGGAATTAGGAGGCTGATATGTATTCTGACGGGCCACTGCCCACTGAGAAGACACCTCTTCGTAATGGGTATTCTACCAGATCCTTTTGCCGTTTTTGCGAAATAAAAGAAGAAACGGCAAGGCACTACCTCGCAGAGTGTGATAAGTATGCTAGGTCTAGATTTGAAAACTTTGAAGGAGATGATATCACCAAATCACTCCCCGAGATTAAATGGTCCAAAATCTTGGGGTTTGTGAACAGGCCCAAGAGATTTATGCAGGATACGTGAGCCGACCAAGTCCCGGACCTTTTAGGGGTGGGGTACGAGTCTACACAGGTATTTAACCATCGGGTCTTGGTCACCCACCCTGCATAATATATATACATATATCTTAACCTATTCGTGGATAACGAAAACAAACACAGAATCCTCCTTCACAGAACTCCATAAATTAGATAAACTTTAGATGTGCTAGATAAAGAAAACACCCTCATCCTGAATAACCCTCACCAAGGCTGGCAAACTAAATGCTAAGAGAGTTAACTCTACACAAGATATATTCTACATCTATACCACACACAGCATATTTAATGATGATCCCATTTGTAGATTATGCAATTAGGAGAAGAAACAGCCACCCATATCGTCTTCGAATGTGAAGCAATCGCTCAATTGAGACATAATTTGGGATACATAATACAATGGCCAAAGTCTGATTCTCAATGTTTTACGAGAGATTTAACTTTTCAGGTTATTTCAACTTCATAAAGTCCCTCCAATGCAATAAAATCTTAATTCTACTGTTAATAATTAGATTGCACCAATGAAAAGAACATAAATACCCCGTCTTTTTTTGTTCTCTGGAGTAAACAAAATCCAAAATCAATTACAAGATCAACTTTTGCTAATTTACACAATTTGATTTTCCGTAAATATGGACAGTTATGGTGCTTAGAGAAAAGTTGATCTGTAATGAGCATAAAACACATGTACTTAATTCTCAACGCTTACCTATCGTCAATATAAAATTACTGTTTAATGAAAATTTGATTTATTGGTTACGAACGGTTACAAAAAAGTAAGTCATTAAGATTTTAAAATTTCTATTAAAGATAATGAAACCAATGTAAACAACAACACTCTGACGTTTTGAAATACAGAATTGATGAAGAGATAAATAAAAAAACTTTTAAAAATTAAATAAACATTTAAAATGCCTACCGTCTTGAAGAATACAAGCCTTCTTTAATAATAGCCCAGAATTCCTGAATTTTTTCGATGGCGTTTACTTTGTATTACTTTCATAAATTTTAATAGAAGTTTCAAACTCCTACTAAACTTAGGTAACCGAAAAATCAAGTTGTTAGCATTTAAACGTTAATGTTAAGGGGACCCAGGGAAAAATTTTGGAGGGGGTGGAAGGGGTAACCTAAAAGGGAGATTTTTTCAGTAACTATTGAACCATTTTGGATGAAATTTGGTAAGCATGTTTCTCTACTATTACCCTCAAGTTTGACACGAGCTTTTTTGAAACTTTTTCTTCTGAAAAAATCTAAAGTAAGATAATATTCGAACACACATGTCTAATATTTAAGAATTTATTTATCCAAATGAAATAGTTATTTTAGGAAAAGCTCTCACAGAAGTGTTCGATGACCTTTTATGTTACCGCATAAAAAATCTGAAACGCACATCTTAAACGGGTTGGCAGATTTTGTTCCTTTTGAATCAAAAACCTTACTTTTCATTGCAGGTGTTTTTCTGTCATAATTCCCCAAAAGTGACGTTTCTTTTTCTTCTTCGTTTTTCGCAATTTCTATCGATTCTACTACGACGAACCTTTCGGAAAGACAACTCGCTCAATTGTGAACCTGTTTGCATTGTTTTGGGTCCTTTCTTGGTATTTTCCCCGCTCTAGTATTGGGAAATACGCTGCGGAAAAAGGTAGTGGCCGGCGTTTATAGGAAATGGCGCTCGCTCTTGGAATAGGAATTCTTAATTCAATAAATTTTTTAACTAACTTCTCGTGATCCAATTTTAAAAATTCTTGGACCACATTATCCAGAAAAGGGAATAGTTTTTTTATAATAAAAATATTTGTTTAGATTGACCCGCAACATTTTGTCCCGTTCACCTTAAATTGGTGATAACTGACTTCAAGAAATTGTTTTCGCGTTTAATGCTCATTATTAGGAGCAAATTTCTGTAAGCGACACATCTGTCAGTATTTGCATAACAATGAAAATCTTACTTAAACTTTATAGAAGAACTTTAGAAACACGTAAATAGTTAATGTTCTAAGTCATTAGTATTTTGTGTATTTAAGGTTACTATAATTAATAAATTTCAAAGGGTTTTCAATGTACATTTAATTGATATAATCAATATTACAGCAGAACTAAGTTTTCATGATATAAGAGGGACTTTATGGTATAAAGTTGTAACTGTTTGTATAACTTGAAAACTGAAATACCTCGAATAAAATTGAGTAGCAGTCAGAAAGTATGGATTGATTGGTCCATTTTGATCCATAGGATAGCCTGAATATTTGACGTACACCCTGCATAGGAGTGTGTATATTATGGGATTTGATATTTGTTTACAGAAAAAAAACTTCTGTTTAAAATTCCAAGCTTTTATCTACACAGCTTCTTCCCATGGTTCCAACTAATACTTGGATATTATACAAGTTTCGCTCATTACCTTTCAAATATTTTTTAAATTTACCGTTTTCGAATGTATTACAATTGTTTATGTTGAGCTATGCTTCACATAAATCACGCGAACACGTTTGCCCATAACCACGACTATGAATTACTAAAATCCATACGGCCTCATATTATCGCTATTTGCCTTTGCTCGCGCACGTGCGACTCCTATGCATCCCATACATTACACGTCATTAAGTTGCCACATTAGACCGCCAGACGCGATTGACCAGCTTGACAATATCCGTAAGAGATTTGCGGTTAATTCCTGACCCACACGGCCTTAATGGATCGGAATCAGGGAATTATTTCATCAATCATTTCCTCCTTGCTCCCCCAGTTTTATCGATTCCGCAAAGACGTTTATGACGGTTTAGTTAAGATAGATACAAGTGATTGGGTTGAATCTGATGTTTTTGACCAGGATAGATAACATAGCACGGGTTTTTAATCTTGGATAAAAAATATGCGAAATAATAAAGCTAAATGGCTTTTTGGTAAGTCTTTGAGAGAAGTATCCCGTTCATCTTTACTAACTTGGCCTACCAGAAAGGCACAGTGCAGTTTACGAAAAAATCTATGTGTTGGAACAGTTTTCAATTCCAAAAACCTCCTGATAGTCACACTAAGTCAACAAATGTAAAGCGGGGAACACACCCGAAGCAACGCTAGGCGACACTATCCGACGCCTTGTCACGTTTTAATAGGGTGTGCACATCTATGCAACGTCAAGCGCACGCCACGTACAGTCACATAGCGTGTAACACAATAATCACTATCACAATCGCAACGCATCTTTTGTTCTTAATGCACTATTTTGAGCAAAACCGTGTAATAAATTGTTAGTTAAATTTTATGAACACAACCATCTAATAAATTGTTTGTTAAACTTAATTGTTTTAAATAAAGTCATTCCGGTGTTTTGATAAATTTTCTTACTAACCATCATAATTAAATAATTTTATAAAAACTCATGAATTTTGATCTCGTTTAACTTGGTTTATATTAAAATAGGAATTTTGTAATTAATGTAACAACAAAATTACGTAAGTTTAGTTTGAAATAAACTACAAAAAATATGAGTGTCCTATTCTGACGCTACTTGACGAAAATGATGTAATTTTATCAGCAAAATCATGAAATAAATTTTAGTTTAATTTTATGAGCAAAACCGTGTTATAAATTGTTAGTTAAATTTAATATATAAAAAATGATATTAATGGTATTTTGATCAATTTTCTACGAAACAATTAAATTTTTTTTAAAAATAAAAGCTAATGAATTTTTGATATCGGTTAATTTGGTTTATATTAAAATAAGTATGTTTTAATTAATGTAACGACAAAATTACATATACATAGTTCGAAATAAACTACAAAAAATAAGAGTGTCCTTTTCTGACGTTACTCGACGAAAATGTAATTTTATGAACAAAACCATGAAATAAATATTGTTAGTTAAATTTTATGTCACACAGCGGGTATCACAATAATCACTATCACAATCGCAACACCTCTTTAGTTCTTAATGCACTATTTTGAGCAAAACCTTGTAATAAATTCTTAGTTAAATTTTATGAGCACAACCATGTAATAAGTGTTAGTAAAATTTAATTGTTTTAAATAAAGTTATTCCGGTGTTTTGATCAATTTTCTGCCTAACCATCATTATTAAATAATTTTTACAAAAACTCATCAATTTTTGATCTTGTATAATTTGGTTTATATTAAAACAAGTTTGTTGAAGTTAATAAAACGACAAAATTACGTATACATAGGTTGTGAAATAAACTACAAAAAACATGAGTAACCTGTTCTGATGCTACTCGACGAAAATGCTGTAATTTTATGAGCAAAACCATAAAATAAATTGTTAGTTAAATTTTTTAAGCTAACCTTTTAAGCTAAAAACCGGAATAACTTTATTTAATACAATTAAATTTTACTAACATTTATTACATGGTTGCGCTCATAAAATTTTACAAACAATTTATTACAAGGTTTTGCTCATAGCATTACACCATTTTCGTCGAGTAGCATCAGTACATAATTTTTAGTAGTTTATTCCAACTTATGTGTATGTAATTTTGTCGTTTTATTAGTTATATCAGCATACTTATTTTAATATAAACGAAATTAAACGAGATCCAAATCTTACACTAGTCGATAATCCATCCAGCAGGACTAACGAAAAAGAACGAGTTTTAGAAAAATCACAATACCTCCTCTTTTTCTAATGATTTCTAACCGTCTCTTACACTTTCTTTTACTCTTTTTGTAAGTACTTACAAGATGAGAACTAATTATGCGCTAGGGACTATGCACATCCGCCCATTAGGCATCAGTTTCCGGGCCGTGGGGATGGGATTCCGTCTGATTTGGAAAAACTAAAACGTTTTTTAAACAATGTTCCAAACATTGATACCTATAGTTAAAGAAATGTGAAATAAGTGATATTCCACGTGTAGTGACTTCTACTTGTTATAAATAATTACAATTATTATAAAAATAATTTTTTTTTATAATGGAATCTTGGCAGGATACAAAAGGTTCCATTTATGAATTCATCTATGAAGCACTCCAGTTCCAGGTTTGGCGGTGTTTTAAATGCGATGTTTCTCGAGTTGCTGTTATCGATGCTAATTAAAATTTTAATTGACCATTGTTATGACATATCGTAAGTTGATAGGAAGAACGGCTGTTTTATTCCCCGTTGTCGGTCCTCAACGGAACAATTACGCCGTTCATTAAAACAAGTTATTTCGCTAGGCCGTGTTTCTGACTGTTATCGCCCATATCGCTTTTCTTTGGCGAAAGGTGGTTTGTGATTGATGACGTCGTGCTATGATGTCACCAACTCTCCCCTTTTGCAACCCCGTTTTCAGACAAATGGCACGTCAAGTGCAGGCCCCTCGGACCCTGCCGCAAATTGATGACGTCCCTCCTCGGACCTCGCAGACGGTTAATGAGCATTCCTCCTATGATCGCCCACCTGAAATGAGCTGTTACTCGCGACGTTTTCCATTTCAGATCTCGGTGACGTAGGTTGATGGAAGACGGTCTCCGATTTCCTTTTCAATCCCTTGCTCGTCAGGACGGAAAATCCGAATCAAACGCGCCTCTCTCTTTCGTTTCAAATTCCGTTCACGTATGTAGGCATATTATAACAAAATCTATCATCATATTTCAAGAAAATTTCCGATTTATCATGTTCAGATTCAAAAAGATGTACAAATTGTTCAAAGTAAACATTATAGCAATATCTTAATATACTATAACCGGCCTATTTTGCTCAATGTTTCAGTCAGATACGGCGTGCAGATAGATGTATCATAGCCACTAGGCAAAAAAGTACAAAAAAAAAATTTTACCTTGACCTAACAATCACAAAAACTGTCAACCAACTACAGGCCACAATATACAGAAAACCCAATAAATTAAGGATGTTTGAAAAACCAAGAAATCTGTGGGTTTCCGGCTGTAGAACCTACTTCAGCAGCCCAAATCTGCTAATAACTATTAAGTGCCCCACAAAACCAACGAAATTTCTTCTTTTCTTTTTTTCTTTTCTTTTTTTTAATCGAAGGAATATGCCTTCACTTGATTAAAGTTACTGGAAGAAATGAGGTTTTGTGGGGTATTTAAAAAGAATAGCCCATTTGGCCTGTTGAAGATATGCCAAGAACCCAAACGTACAAAAAATAAAAAAAACATTTCACAATCTTTTGTAGGTATTTCTTGATTTTTTCAAAACCCTTGATCTATATGGTCGATAACTCAAATTTTTATTAACTCGATCAATTAGTTCATCGAGTTTTGGATAAAACTGAATTAAGAACGGAGTATTTCCATGCCACTTCGATGCGTCATTTGCCGTAGTATTTCTTGGCGGATCCGAAATTCGGAGTTTTCACTAAATTTTCAAAATCCTAATAGTAAATGGTAAGAAATCTATCGCAAAAGGAATCGTCTATATTGCGATTGAGACCCTGGCTCGGCGTTCCGGTAAAGGCCGTAAACGAAAAACCAAAAGCATCACACAAAGCAAGCTGAAACCACCCCACAGGTACAAAATGGCAGAACTGAAATACACGACGGATTGACTAAAAATAGCGCTACTAACCAGAGAAAAATGCAAAAACAACAAAAGACTAACTAATTGCCGAAAGACACAAGCATAAAAATCAGACTATATTTTTTTCTGTTAGTTCTCTCCTCAAAATTTATTTTTAAAAACTATACAATATTTATTAACTCTTATCAACAATGCTAATAGCGTTTTTGCTTTGTAATTTCTTTTTAGTTGAATTTATATATTTGTCCTTGTTTCTTTATACTATACATAAATAATTAGCTTTATATTGCGTAGGTGTAACCTTATGCAACTCCTGTTTTTAACCATAGGGTTTTCTTTTCGAGAATACGCTGTGCAATTGAAATGTACATATTAACGAATATTTTTGTTATAGCATTTTTTTTATAATTGTACATCAAATAAAAGTATTATTATTGCTATACGGTGTTTAGTGACCGTTAGCCAACGATTATTTGGAGATGGTTAGATGCGGTCTGGTGTGACGTAGGTTTTAGAAAAACATTTTCTTTATAATGCCACAGTTTCGATCTTTATTGAGATCATCTTCTGAAGATCTCAATCTCTCTCACGATCTCCAAATGATCATTGGCTAACGGTCTCTAAACACCACACATTTCTACACGAAAAGAACGAAGAACTGAAGATGGAAACGTTGGCATGATAAAGAAATTGTTTCTACGTTGTCGCACCTGACGATCTCCAAATAATTATTATTACTTTGTAATAAATTTGAGCTGAAATTTATTTTGATGGTTCATCTAAAATATGACTGAGCTTAATAATTCTAATTTTATCAGTAGTCATAAACAGTACTTGCTGTTTCTCAATTTGTCTGCCTTGACAAACTCGGTGCCATGAATTATAGCCACTTTTCCATCCAAACGTTAGTTTTTTTTTTTTTAAGTCATTTTCAAAATTCCTAATCCAGAGTTATTTTTATCAGTATTCGGCGAACAATTTTCAGCATCTGCTCCATCTCGTGTTTGCATATACATGGTGAATTGCTACTCGTGCTACAAACTTCTCCAGTAGATTCTTCACCCTAAAATGAACAAAAAAGTTCATATTGTCCATGGTCCGATTCTCAACCATTTCAGAGTAATTTCGCTTTTTATCGATTTTGAAAGATATCACGTCCTGGCGTCGGAAAATCGTGATATCTTTTAATCTAAACATTTCTCTGAAAAT